>NC_134489.1:16391855-16426029 GCF_040206685.1 Ascaphus truei
CAGCACACCGCAATATAATGTAGTAAATAAAGTGTATTAACAACACAGGGCAGCCAATGTTTCGGTCCTCTGCCCTGAGGAAGGTCCCACTCTGAGGACCGAAACGTTGGCTGCCCTGTGTTGTGTTAATACACTTTATTTACTTCATTATATTGCGGTGTGCTGTCTCTTTGTAACCTGGATTTCCCTGGTTACCCTGTGTGTGTGTGTGTGTATATATATATATATATATATATATATATATATATATATATATATATACTGTATATGAAAAAAAACAAAAGAAAACAGGCGCACTCCTAGTGTATTAAAGTTTTACCATTTATGTAGGACTAAAAAATATTATAAAATGCGCACTCACAAAGAGAGCTAGAACAACAGCATTTATGAGATGTAATCGCAAACACCAACATTTGCCGCAGGATCCAGCAGAGCTTCTGATGTATATTTGGTGCCTAACACGCTGTGCATACAAGACCGGGAGATCTTCAAACCCTCCTTATAACACTCCACTCACGTCCCTCCTCTCACAGGCACCTCTCCTCTGATAGGCTCAGCTCTCAGCTCACTCGCGATGTCCCACAGAATGGATCCTCCGCTTGGGCTGCCTTCCAATCAACCGGCAATATGTTCTAGTCTCTCCGTGCTTGCAGTAAAAATTAAGAGTTGCTACACTTGCTACTCCAAACAGGGTGTGTCTGTTGAACCCAAGTAATCTGTTTTTTTATAATTTATTTCAAATGAGACCATGTTATGATCACTGTTACCCAAATGTTCTGGGACTTAAATATTTGTTATTACTTCTACTGTACATTGTTTGATATGACCAAATCCAGTATTGCCCCTCTCCTGGTTGGTTCCTTAATAATTTGGGTCATATAATTGTCTTTAAGCCCCCCCCCCACCCCCCCAAAACCTGTTTCCTTTTGTCTCATTGCCCCAGTCTATGTCTGGATAATTAAAATCCCCCATTATGCAAACATGACCCAGTTTTGATGCCTTCTCCATTTGCAAAAGTATTTTAGTTTCCTAAAACTCACCGATATTTGGTGGTTTATAGCATATCCCTACAAACATTTTCTTTATACTTTTACCTCCACTGCTAATTTCTATCCACAAGGTCTCTACATTGTCATCATTCCCTTCGTAAACATCTTCCCTTATTATAGGCTTTCTTGAGCTGCACTGAAAAGGCTCTGCAAAGTACCAGGCAGGACTTTTGTCTTTTCTGCAAACATTTATATAACGAGTGAGGAGCCAAGGCCGAGCTACAGAGGGACCTGTCGGTGGCTGTCGCTAGTGTATGTCTATGGAGGAGGCAAAGGCAGGTGTTGGCACCATGGATGTAAAGCAGAGAAAATCTGACAAAATGATTGCTTACTGGAAGCAGTACTGTGAGATCTCTCAGAGAGAGGTTCGCACACTCATCACAGAGCAGGAAGTCTCTGAGAAACAGCCCACGCTCTTAGCACAGAGGTCTGTAAATTAAAGGATTCACAGGAAAATATCCTGATTCATTTAGAGACTGTAAAGAGAGAAAATGCTAGTCTGACAGGAAAATTCTGATTTGACTTACCACAACAGTGAAGGAAATGAGAAACTTCACCAAGCAGAAAAAGTGAAGAAACAATTGTCACAAGAAAAGTTATAAGTGCAGGAAGCACTACAGAATGATGAGAGAATGCTGCAACCAGAGCGTGTCTCCCTGGAACAGCACACCCAGGCAGCGCACATACTGTACTGCGGAACCAGCTGCAAGGGCTGTGTGTGAGTTTGCAAGAGGCCAAGGAGAAACAGGTGCATGCCGAGGAGATGCAGCGAGTGCTATAGAAAGAATGTTTCCAGGCTTCTCACAAAGTACAAGTGCTGCAGGAGCATCTGAGTACACAGTGTCCCCCCACAGAGAATCATGAGGAGCTGAAGGCCACGCGGAGCATCACCAGAGCATAGCTGGAGGCGGAGCTTAGATGCCAGGTTACTGTAGGAGAGAGAACTTGAGAAAGTCCAGAAACTGGAGCAAGAAAATGAGAAGCAGAGAGGCTGCTCCATCCCCAAAAGTCAGTAAGCCCAGGAGAAAGGTGTCAAACACAAGCAACGACACTAGCAAAGAAATTTGCAGAGCTCCAAAATATGATAGATGCGTGGATGCAAACTTTGAGCAAGCACCTAAGAGGTGGAGGCTCTAAGAGGATAATTGCAGTATGTACTCAAGAAACAGAAGTTTCTCGCTGAGGAACTAAACTTGCTGCAAAGAGAGAAAAGCATTCTGACACTTCAGAAGTCCTACAGAGAATTTATCCAAGGCAGGATGGAGAGGGAAAGCTATTTATGCAAATGCTCTGCGACTGTCGCCATACAGTCTGCCTACATAGGGAGGAGAGCGTGTCTGGCGAAAAAGCAGAGTAAAGCAGCTCAGGTTATTTAGTCATTTTGGAGAATGATACAACAAAGAAAAAAGAATGAATGCTTGAAGGAATATGTGATTCTTCTACCGTGCAATTTTGGGAGGTATCAGCAACAAAGACGCTACAGAGAAGTGAAGAGACCTGCTAGTGTGATTCAGTCTGGATATAGATCCTACGTCATACCTACATCATAACCAAGCAAGCTGTGCATTCCTGTAGGCCTATCTGCAATGCCGTTGCAGTACTATAGTCTGCTTTACACAAGGCACAGAATGGGAGGCCAAATTGTGATGGGGTATCCCAGTAAGAATCCAGTCGTGCTGCAGTGGCCACGGGGTCCAAAGTGGATTCCTTGCCATGAGGTCAGCCGCTGTAAAGATGCAGTCTCTGATGAGAAGTGTGTCCGCAATTGTATGCTGAGAAAGGCCTCAAGGATTGTCCAGTTATACTCCCATTGGAATAAATTAAGGAATCAAGAAAGAAAGGCCCAAGCCTACAAGTCTGATGACTGTAACAGAGAGGCGGCATGGGATGCACTTGGGGTTAAAGAGAATCCCGCCCAAGTTGAAGAACTGGAGCTTAATGGTATAGAACCAGACACAGATTGTCGTGCTAGTGACATGGAAAAGGAGTTGGCAAAATACCATTCTGTAGGCTCAGAGAGTACAATTATTTCCCCAAAGAGAAAAATCGTAAACTGGAAGTCGAGGAAAAAGAAAAGACATGGATATCAAGCATTTCCCACAAAGAGGCTTGTGCACAGGCTGCTTCACAGGACAATGTTACGCTGGGGAGGGGGATATGTGATCAAGTCACTGTCTCTGTATGCTCGAATGTAGTGATATATGTGTTCCTTCTAGCATGCTTGCAGTTAACTTCCCTGTAGACGGACGCTCACAGAGGTACACAATTGGAAACTTTTGTAAGGTGAAATAATAACAAGGCTTTATTGTGCCTTTTCCTTAACATCAGGAAACCATCCAAACAATGGGGAAACAAAGCTTCTATTCACTTGGGAGTGGTTCTAGTGAAATACTATGCAATTCACAACTCCCTTAGTTAAGCATGTCTCCCAGCCCCAAACACATAGCATGAAATTAACAGATATAAAAAGTCTTGTTAATAAAAGTCTTATCTATTAGCTGGCTGCTGTAGGGGAAGCTTCTCTGCTCTCCTGGAACCGCACCCGCGTGTGCACAGAAAATGTCAGCATCCAGGTTTAGAAGTCTTATTTGTCAGCTCCAGAGATTGTGTTCTCTTGGTCAGTCTCTCCTGGGAGACTCAAGAACCTCTGCTCTGTCTCCAAAGTTCAGCTCACACGTGAGCTAAGGAGTCTCACTTCCTGTCTCAAAAGACAGGCTTTTCTAAGCAATCAGGCAGGTGGTGTTAATTAATTGCCTACCAGCAGTTAACCACCACACTGCTGGATTAGAGGCACATTTGTGAACAGGGATAAGTCCCCTGTTACACTCCCCATGGAGAGGCTTGTTGCAGGTGCAGCAAATAAGAAGCAGTGGGTTTAAAAGGCAGGAAGTTCAAAGAGACAGTGAGATTGTTTTCCCCAGAGTGGGGAGAGACTTTTTCCCCAGCCAGGAGAAAGCTGGTTGGTACACTTCCCCAGGCCTGCTGGACGCTAGTCGCAGGGCCTGCTGGGACTGCCTCGGTTGCACACCCAGGAAGAACAAGCCGCAGAAGAGTGAAGGAAATGAGATTGCTGTGGAAGCAGGGCTGTCCTGTCCTGGTGTTTGGATCCAGAGAATCCCAAACAAAACAGATAAGGACTTTTGATATTGTCTTATGGTATATCTGTAAACCGGAAGAGATGAGGGAGCAGGGGACATCAAAAATATATAAAGGAAACAAAACTAGACCATTGTGGCAGGACTGCCTCGCAGAGGAGTCAGGAAAAGTCCCAAAACATTGGATAAGGTTTTAACTTCAGTGGTTTATTTTTCCACAGTCAGACAATTGAGTCACTCTGTCCTTTTAAAGAAAATAAACCGTAAAATAAAACTCTACTTCCCTTGGGTGATTAACTATAAAGTAAGTCCCAAGCGATTCACTCTGGGTTGCTAGCCTACTTCCAGGGCAAACAATATTATGCAAACGTCTGGCATGAAAATATAAAGGTTCTTATCTGTGTTTGAGGAACTCCTCCCTAAGAGAGTCCAAGTAATCCCTTCTGGATACTGCATGTCATGTACGACATCCTGCTAGCCCATGGCCTGAATACGGGACAAGGGTAAATACGGACGCCCGCAAACACGCCAACTTTTCACCTCTGCAAAAGGTCCATCAAATGGACAATATCCACTCTACAGGATCAAGGATCCCTCGAATTACTTGTATCTCTCCTCAAGCTGTTCCAATATACCCCTGCCACGAACAGAACAGTAGTGGGCACGTGACTTAGATATGCAACAGGGTTAATACACACGGCTACTCTAGCCAACCCCCCTTTCTGCTATGCAAGGAACCAGCGAGTTAATATTAACCCCTACTCAATTGCAAATCATAACTATCCACTGCCAGCACCTGAGGGTATGCAAATATGATAATAGGTCTCAGACTAAAATATTTGCCAGGGACTCAGGTTCCTGTTTATTATGGAAAAACTATGGACTTTAGCACAACAAAATCAATTGTAGCAACATGTGCCCGAATTAGTAAATTATTCTCTCCAGAGAGTGTACCAGTTCATTCAGAGCCCAATATATATATATATATATATATATATATATATATATATATATATATATATATATATATATATATATATAATCAAAGGCTCCTTACCAGGCAGACCAGAGAATCCAGGGAATCCAAAGCAGGCACAGCAAGGAAGAGACAGCACACTTGTTTAGCAAAAAGAATTGTATTAGTGAAGCAGGCACAAAACACCAACGTTTCGGTCCTAAAAACAGGACCTTTATCAAGGGAGTAAGCACAAGGGAGTATATATTAAAATACAGTGCTTAGATTACAGAAAAGGTATTATAAAATAAACACAGTTACAATATAAGGCAGGATGGCGGTCAGCGCAAGGTGTTAATCTCAAAAGTGAAAGAGACAATAGTATACACATATGATTAGTGCATATATTAATTGACACAATATGTCCAATTTGGGGATGGGTGAGGGAAGGGGAGGTAGTGGAGGGGGAGGGGGAGAGGGGGGATGGGGTGGGATGCAAATGACTAGTGACGAAAACAAATATAAATATATATATCAATGACTCACACGGCCTAGTGAGACCCTACCCTCAGAGGAGGGTGATGACATGGACAGCTGAATATAAATGAATAAATATTTCAGCAATGGGATATGTATATATAGATATATAAGATCAACTCACACGGCCTTGTGTGAGCCCCTTCCCTCAGAGTGATAGTCTGAATGCTGTCAATCTGATTTGGATGGTAATCAGTCACGTCTCCTCAATATTACCCCACAGTGGGTATAATGTGTGGATGGCTCCTCTCCCAGATGCCCAAATACAGGAAATGGGCAGAGCCTGGATTAGCAATATGTCAAAGGATTTATTTAGGCAATAACAAATAAAAAGCTTGGAGCACTCACACACATATAAAAGCCCAGTGACAGCCGCAGGTAAATCCGGTAGACCAGCTCCTTCCCGGTGGACTCCCGCGGGCGCGTCCTACTGCGGGACCGGTGTCAGGGGATCTTGCCGGACCCGCCCGCGGGAGTCCACCGGGAAGGAGCGGGTCTACCGGATTTACGGTAGAATTGTGACAAGGGCTAGTATATACATACTTTTTTTCTACACTAGCCCACCGGTGTTACAATTTTACACGTCACACAAGTCACGTCACACAAGTAAGGGAGCGCCCCAGCTTTGTTCTTGTTCCACAATATAAGGCAGAACAGCTTCTTAAAATAAAAGAGGTAAAACAGAAAATACCTTACCAAATGCTTACCTATACCTTACCAAATGCTATGGCTTTTCCCCAGAGAGACGCTGGTTCAGAACTTGAGGTCTCCCATACTTTGTCCAAAGTATGCCTCTGGTGAGATCTGCAATTTAACAACTTTGCCCAGACTTTCACGTGAAACGTGTGGGAGGACTGTTCCCTACTGAAACACCCTTTTTGTATGTTCAAATAAAGCCTTTTTGTTCCTGAAGTACCTGGTTACCCATTTTCATTCAACCGTGGAGAGCATGTGAGTGTCCTAATTGTTTTTTTTTTCCATCTCTATCTGTTGGTCTCATCGGCGGAAGCCAGAAGCAGGGGGGAGAGAGAAGGAGGATTTACCGACCATACGGATGAGCGGCTTGGATCGAGACAGCCAGCAGCGGGACTCGTAGTTGAATGGGAGGTTACACATGAGTGTGACGGTAACGGGGTGCCAAGCGAGTAATAAAGGGGTCATCCCCATTAGGCACCCCCTTCAACCGTCTGGAGCTGGAATCGCAACTCAATCCCAAAGAAGCTGAACTGGCGACTACATTGAATGGGAAAAGTGCAGGAAGACAGCTTCAAGAACTGAGGGCTCAAGTGGCTGTTCTTGGGCGCTCTTGTGATACCAGGAAACGGACATTTGGTGCTAAAGTAGAGCACATGGGAAGGATGGCGAGAGAGAGAGATTTGCATAGGCGCTCTGCGACTGTCGCCATACAGTCTGCCTACAAAAAGAAGAGTGCCCGACACAGGGGAAAGCTCAGGACCACGTGGTCAGTAGAAAGACTGTACTTGGGAAAAGTTCTCCTTGAGCGACTGAGGACTGCTGATCTCAAGCACCTTCTGGAGGAGACACTACTAAACTGGAGGAAGGGCTCCAATCCCAGCAGGACTGAGGGTTCTCCACCATCCACTCTCATTCAAGTCACAGAGATATCTTGAATGAGAGTGGAAGGATGGGCTTTGGCCGTGGCAAGCCCGAGCTTCCCACAAACAGGGGACGTATGTAACAGGGTACTTACCCTGTTCAGAAAACTTGCCTCTAATCCAGCAGTGTGCTGGTTAATTGACCAGCACCTGGCTGATTAGAGGTGTTAGAAAAAGTCTGCCTCTGAGACAGGAAGTGAGACTCCTTAGCACACCTGTGAGCTGAACAAGGAGACAGACGTCTTGACCCTGCCAGAAGAGACTGCACGCTGCCAGAAAGACACAGGGGAAAGTACTTCTAAACCTGGAGAACAAAGAAGCCTTCCCCTACAAGAGACAGATAAGACTTTCCTTTAAAAGACTTTTTGTATATCTGCACATATCAAGATATATGTTTGGGGCTGGGAGACATGCTAATCTAAAGGGAGTTGACTGCATAGGTTTAACTAGAAATACTTCCAAGTGGAACAGAAGCTTTGTTTGACCCTTTTTTGCATACGTTTGGATGTTTTCTTGTGTTAAAGAAACAGGCGCAATAAAAGCCTTATTTAATTTAACCTTAAAACAGTCTCCATTGCATACCTCTGCGCATGTCCTCTTACAAGCCGCGATTCCGGCAAAGTGCCAGAGCCCTTTCTGAGTGGGGGGAGGGATAGGTTGTGCGGGAGGAGGGTGTTTCACCGGGTTTGGAGGGAGCAGAATTTCTCCACGAGGACCTGGGACCCACGTCCTGCACCAATTTCCCTATGGCGAACCTGGGAGCTGTTGCGGCAGTTCCCCGGAGCTTGCCGGCCAAAATGACGCCGGCGGCGGCCACTCCAGGCCCCCTGCAATCGGGACCTACGAAAGCCGCGGTCTCTGCGGAGACCAGCGAGGTAAGCCAGACCCAGTCGCAGACTGACCCTGACTTATTGTTTCCTATCACTGTACCCAGTTACACCCCTATAGGAGTGACCGGTGGGTGGCAAAAGATAGGGTTACCGGGGGGAGGGAAGGAAAGGCAGCTTGTAGGGCAGTCCAGCTTCCCCATTACTTTGGTAGAGCATCAGGGGGTTCCGCAAGTTTGGACCCCGCTGTTGCAGCCTTGCTATGGGCTGGAGGTATCGGGTTGTGGCAAAGTTAGACCACCCCAGGGGTACCTGCAAGCCAGGAGCGAAGGCGGGTGAATCCGCACCAGCAACCCTGAGCTCGTCTCGGGTAATGGGGGCACAGCTTCAGGGAGAGGGGCTAGCCCAGTTAGCACCCAGCTTTAGGGTAAGATTGCCTGGGAAAGGATTGGGTGGGCCAGTGGGAACCAGGGAGGAAAGGCAGCCAGTGAGCCAGCTAGATTTCCCCATTACCCTGGCAGAGCATCAGGGGGTCTCTCGGTTTAGAGCTCCACTGTTGTTGCCTTGCTATGGGCTGGAGGTATCAGGAGCAGTGGCAAAGTTAGACCAACCCAGGGATACCTGACAGCCAAGAGCTAAGGCAGGTGCTTCAGCACCGATGCCCCTGGGCTCCTCTCCGGTAATGAGGAGGCAGTGTCAGGTAGATGGCCTCACTCAGGTGCCTTTAGTATCCAGGTAAGGATTACCTAGGGAGAAGCAGAGTGAGGGAGGGCTGCAGGTAGTTAGCCAGCAAGAGGTCTCAGTAAGAGAAGATGGGCTAGTGGTAGCCGGGGAGGAAAAGCAGCAGGTATGGCAGCTGGAGTTCCCCATTACCCTGGTGGAGCCTCAGGGGGTCTCTCAGATCAGCAACCCCCTGTTGCAGCCTGGCAATGGGCTGGAGGTATCAGGGGCAGTGGCAAGCTTGTGCCACCCCAGGGAAACCTGCCAGCCAAGAGCTAAGGCGGTTGCATCTGAACGGATGCCCCTGAGCTCATCCCCGGTAAAGGGGAGACAAGTTCATGGAGGTAGGTGCACTCAGGTAGCCCCTGTACATAGGTTAGGATTGCCTAGGGGGAGCTGAGTGAAGGTGGGCTGCAGGGAGATAGGCAGCAGGAGTCATCAACAGTAGCTGAGGTGCTGAGCCTAGGGGAGGCTAGGCAGGGAGGCACTTTGTAGCAGAGGGAGATAGGAGGTCAGTGGGGTGTCAGGCAACTGATAGAAGCTAGGGATGGGCTAGGAAAGCAGGAGGTCCCTTGTTCTGACTTGCCAGAGGAGACCCCCATGTGTAAGGAATCCACTACTGGCTTTGACTTTTGCCTTGCAGACCTGTGCAGTTGCAGGCTTCCTCTGGCAATCAATGGCACAGGTGCTGCCTCTCATTGCAGCTTCTGCCCTGTGCTACTTCATTGGAGGAATTCTCACACACCCTCCTCCTGTGATTGGATCTCCGCCCTTTATATTCTAGGCGTTGGCTCTGAACCAGGGCCGAGCATAACTATTCCTACCTCTATGTTACTGTCTCTGCCACAAACCACCCCAGGCCTCTCTCCTAGCGTTCTTACCTTCCAAGTTCCTGAGTATCCAGAGGCCTGGTCCTGGACGTCTGTGCTGAAGCGTTGTTGCCAGCACTGGCCTGCTGCTATCTCCTTGCAGTGGCCTACCCTGGACGTCTGTGCTGAAGCGTTGATGCCAGCACTGGTACTGCTGCATTCCCTCCTAGCAGTAGCTACCCTTCCTGTCCTGTGGCCTGCCGCTATTCTCCTGTAGTGGCCTATCCTGGACGTCTGTGCTGAAGCGTTGATGCCAGCACTGGTACAGCTGCATTCCCTCCTAGCAGTGGCTACCCTTCCTTTCCTGCGGCCTGCTGCTATCTCCTTGCAGTGGCCTGCCCTGGACGTCTGTGCTGAAGCGTTGATGCCAGCACTGGCCTGCTGCTATTCTCCTGCAGTGGCCTACCCGGGACGTCTGTGCTGAAGCGTGTTGCCAGCACCGGTACCTGCTGCATTCCCTCCTAGCAGTGGCTACCCTTCCTTTCCTGCGGCTTGCTGCGATCCTCTTGCAGTGACCTGCCTTGGACTTCTGCGCTGAAGCGTTGGTTCTTCCCGACGCTGCCCTGCGGTGAACTTCGGCCAGCCTGCTGTCTCCTCCTGCTGAGATCGGCGTCATGGGCCGAGGCCGCTCCTCGCGCAGAAGCCACCCCCGCGCTCACGCTCCTAAGCTGAAGCGGGGAAATCCTGACTACCTGTTGCCAAACTCCTGCTTCCATAACGACGATGCTGCCTTCTCCAATCCTGACCCTGCGATGTACGACTACGAACTGCGCACTCCGGATCAGTCTGCGTGGACTCAGGTCGGTGATTATATAACCCCACCTCAGCCCCGCGGTCCGGTCCCGGTTTGTGGCGAGCATCGGCGTAACAGTATGCTCGGCCCGTTAAAACCGGACCGCGCCGTGGCGGGGGATGGCAATTTTCCAACTGAAGTTATGTCCCGTCCTGCGTATCAGTCCCACTATGAAGGCCAGTATTTGTGTGAAGTACTACCCCTGGTTGATGAACTGTGGACGTATGAAGGTTTAACCCCTTTGCAAAGACAATGCCGTTGTGATCTCTTTATTAAGGCTTACTGCATCCTGAACTTAAAACAGTCTCTAGCCGCTTGTATTCGCTCCCCTGATTCCCCTTTAACCTGGGATAATGTGAACCCTTTGGAACTGGCCGACGCCCAAGAGGCAATCTATGCCCTGGCCTCATCACTGGACATTCATCTAGTAGAACAGAGCGCCCTCCTCATGTTGGCTCAGTCTCAAGATACACTCCATGTATTTTCCTCAACACTAGACACTCACATAATAGAACAGGATCCCCTCCTTGCCAGCTATGCTGCTGCTTGGCAGATTCTCTGTGCTACCAGTCCTGTTACTAAACCTGTGGGGTTACCTCTCTCTCCTAAGAATGGTCAAATCATTTCTCTGTCGCTGCCCGCTAAGGAAGAAGCTGCCACGCTCCCTAATCCTGAGTTAACCTCCCTAAGTTCTGTCCCTGAGGTTATTTCGGTCTTAACCCCTGCTAGTCAGGCTTATGCGTTCCCCACTGTAAATCCCTGCAGTCCCCAGGTCAGTGTGTCTTCCCTAGCACCAGAGAATGAGTCCTGTTTGCCCTCTTTTCCTAAACCAAAAATTCTAAGCTCTGTTTCCGAGGTTTTTTCTGTATTAACCCCTGCTAGTCTGCTCTGTGAGGTTCCTACTGTTAACCCTAGTATTCCGCAGTCTAATGATAGGTCCCTAGGGCAAGAGGCAGAACCCCCTATGACCCCACTCTCGGAGACTAGCTTCTATTTCTCTGATTCTCAGGTACAGAGTAATTTAACCCTTGGGGTTTTTCCTATGTTAACCCCTGCAGGTCAGCCCTGTGAATCTTCCTTGGTAGATCCCTTTAGTTCGTCAGTCAGGGATACCTCCTTAGCCTCAGAGGATCAACCCCTTTTGTCCTCTGACTCGGCTAAAATTCTCGGGGTTATGCCCCCTGAACTTTCGGCAATAATACTGGCTCCAGTAAAAAGTACTCTGGAGCCGTTTGTTTCTCTAAACCTGTTCGCAGAATCCCTACTCCTAGGTATTTCACTCACCCCGTCTGTCACTCAGAGAGCTGAGACCCCTGCTTCTGAGCATAGACCCCTTTTCGTGGAATCTGTTGTCGTTTCTGATGTCCCAGACACTCCTTCCCAAATACAAACTTCAGAGACCAGCACAGGCGTGGTTACCCCACTTGCACTGTCTGAGTTCTCCTCTTCTCAAATCCTAGGGTTTAAAGCGAACAGTACATATTATGCTCCTTTCCAAGTGACCCCTACTGAGATCAGCGTATCTGCTGTTGCTCCCTCAGTACCATTAAAGTTAGGGCCCTTCTTTTTGAAGGATCAGGCTTTCAAGTTTGAGACTCCCTTTATCCCTGACTTTGTAAATCTGCAGTCCCTTCTCACTGTAGTTAAAAGTTCTCCAGCAGCCGCTGAGTTAAGCTTTGCCGCTGCCAAATCTTCTGTTATAGAAGCAACCTTGCCTAGCTTACTTCTGTCTGTCCTATCTGTGATGCCTATCACCTTTACTAAAATTTCTGTTTTGCAAGGTATTTCTCCTATTAAATCTGTGATACCTGCAATTCCTTTAATCAGTTCCAAAACCCCTGTCACTAAGTCTCCCATGGAGTCTGATGCCCTCACTAGGGATTCTCAGGGACCCAATTCTGTAACAAGCAAGATATCCCTTGTGTCTGTTGGAGAGTTTACCCCAGTTTCTCTCACGGATCATGCCACAGCCTCCGGGATGATTAAAAATGACTTAAAGTCTGGGATGCCCATTCCTGTAATAATACTGTTTCACGCTGATTCGCCCACAGTATTCGGGGTATCCACTACTGACTGTATGTCTACTACCACGAACTCAGGGGTATCGCATTTGGAACATTCCCTTTTTTCAAAAGATCCCGTCTTTAAAATGGACTTATTTTTCTCTGTGTCTTCCACAATACTTGGGGTACTTGCTATTGACTGTCCTGTCCCAAATCTAGGGTTACCTCTCAAAAAGGTGCCTGGAGCTACCGATGTTAAAGACCCTATGTTTAAAACAGTAACAATTTGCATTGCTTCTCCCACAGTATCATGTGAGACCTGGGTACCTGGGACCTCCACTCCGAAGCCAAGCTCTAGTTCTCTGTCTTCTTTCTCTGTGTTGGAGGCACCCAGCTTTAACCCCAAGACTTTTTTCCCTAAGGTTGATGCACCGCGTAACCGCCTGCCTTGTTTTTTGGATAAAATCTGTTTTCTCACCTTTCAAACAGACTCCTTACTCGCAGGTCTCTGTGCGGTGCCCAAAGTGCCCGTTCTGTATGGCAATTGGCCTCTCCCTAAGACGAAGACACCCTTACTGGACCTCGTCGCTTTACCTGAAGCGTCCGTTCCTGTTCTCTATGGTTCCACTATGGGTATAGACATGCTTATTATGTCCTTCGCCAAAGCCACAAATTCGGATTTCATTCTCTCTAAAGATCACAAACCAAAGGAAGCGGATCCTTCTTCAACTGCCAGTACCATGACCAAGAGTTGCATACACACTGCTACAGACTCTCGCAAATTGCTTGGGATAGCAACCCTGCTTGGTATCAAAAGTACCGCTGCAATAGTGTGTAGTGAACCCTCCCGCCCCATTCCCTTGCTAACCACCACCCGGAATTCCTTGGAAGCTAAAGACTCTCGCAACTTCCTCCGTGCTGATTTCACCAAAGACATTGCCTTCTCTGAAGGTCCCTCTGCCATTTTTGTCCGACAATCTGTGTCCTGTGTCCCGTACTCTTGGACTATTACTATGCACCGGACACCTGGCTACTGTCCTTCCGATGTTCCCATTCCGGAGCCCTCAGGTCCCATTGTCCATGTACCAAGAACTGCAGTACCACCGCTGTCTTTCATGGCACTCGCCAATGTACATCTGGATTGTGGACCTAATTCTCGCCGGAGACACTTCAGGAACAACTCAATGTCTCCCAGACCTATGAATGGTCCTGTTCACCCAGGCTTCTCACCCAGTGGTGGGGGTACTGTAAGGAATCCCAACAAACTATGGGCTTTCAACGCCACCTCTCGCCTAAGGAGGTTTAGGAACAATTCCATGTCCCCCAAATCTGTGATGGATCTTGTTCGTCCGGAGGTCTCACCTGAAGGGGGGGGTACTGTAAGGAATCCACTACTGGCTTTGACTTTTGCCTTGCAGACCTGTGCAGTTGCAGGCTTCCTCTGGCAATCAATGGCACAGGTGCTGCCTCTCATTGCAGCTTCTGCCCTGTGCTACTTCATTGGAGGAATTCTCACACACCCTCCTCCTGTGATTGGATCTCCGCCCTTTATATTCTAGGCGTTGGCTCTGAACCAGGGCCGAGCATAACTATTCCTACCTCTATGTTACTGTCTCTGCCACAAACCACCCCAGGCCTCTCTCCTAGCGTTCTTACCTTCCAAGTTCCTGAGTATCCAGAGGCCTGGTCCTGGACGTCTGTGCTGAAGCGTTGTTGCCAGCACTGGCCTGCTGCTATCTCCTTGCAGTGGCCTACCCTGGACGTCTGTGCTGAAGCGTTGATGCCAGCACTGGTACTGCTGCATTCCCTCCTAGCAGTAGCTACCCTTCCTGTCCTGTGGCCTGCCGCTATTCTCCTGTAGTGGCCTATCCTGGACGTCTGTGCTGAAGCGTTGATGCCAGCACTGGTACAGCTGCATTCCCTCCTAGCAGTAGCTACCCTTCCTTTCCTGCGGCCTGCTGCTATCTCCTTGCAGTGGCCTGCCCTGGACGTCTGTGCTGAAGCGTTGATGCCAGCACTGGCCTGCTGCTATTCTCCTGCAGTGGCCTACCCGGGACGTCTGTGCTGAAGCGTGTTGCCAGCACCGGTACCTGCTGCATTCCCTCCTAGCAGTGGCTACCCTTCCTTTCCTGCGGCTTGCTGCGATCCTCTTGCAGTGACCTGCCTTGGACTTCTGCGCTGAAGCGTTGGTTCTTCCCGACGCTGCCCTGCGGTGAACTTCGGCCAGCCTGCTGTCTCCTCCTGCTGAGATCGGCGTCATGGGCCGAGGCCGCTCCTCGCGCAGAAGCCACCCCCGCGCTCACGCTCCTAAGCTGAAGCGGGGAAATCCTGACTACCTGTTGCCGAACTCCTGCTTCCATAACGACGATGCTGCCTTCTCCAATCCTGACCCTGCGATGTACGACTACGAACTGCGCACTCCGGATCAGTCTGCGTGGACTCAGGTCGGTGATTATATAACCCCACCTCAGCCCCGCGGTCCGGTCCCGGTTTGTGGCGAGCATCGGCGTAACACCATGACAGATTCCCCAGTGTTCACAGAGGTAGGGCTGTAGGTAGGTATGCAGCAAGGATCAGTAGCCAGGGCTAGGGGGTACAGCAAAGGGTTCTGTCCCCAGATCAGCCAGGGTTAGCTACAGAGGGTAAGGGCGGCATAATGGAGGAGAGAGGAGAGATGCTGGCCCTAGCAGCAGAGGTTGTAGCAGGTGCTTATCTCCTGGCCTTCAGTTTTGAGAGGGCAGGAGCAAAGCATCTGGGTACCAGGAACCCCAGTACAGGTTACTGGAGGAGTGCCTTGTCCCAGGGGACAAGGGAGAGGGTAGTAGTCAGCATCCCAGGTGGTTTCTGGAATATAGAAGTGATGCCACTCGGATGGGGACTGCCCCAGAGACAGATGCAAGGCATAGGTATGCCGGAGCAGCAACAGGTGGGCACAGAGCCAGGGCAGGTAGGGTCCCTACAGTATAGTGACATAGCCCTTTTCCAGACTGATTTGATGGAGAAGCAACGGTCTGTGCTTGTTAGTTGGTCTCCCGCTGGTACAGAGACATTCCTGTCTCTGGGCGAGATGCAGCCTGGTCTGCATAGGTGCCCCTTCACGGTGGTCTTGGTTCACCAGGCACTGGGTGTGGGGCAGAGGGTGGCAAAAGAGAATGCCCGGCGGCCATGTTGGAGCCCTGCTCTACAGGACTTGGACTTCACAATCCAATATGGCCAGGACAGTTGTAACGCCTGTATGCCCGCAGACCTGGCCAGTCCCCAGGACTGAGGTGGGTAAGGGTATAACACTCACCCACAGCAGTGAGGGCGTGACCGGAGTGTGGTAAGTTGCGTTGTCAGGCCTGGTGAGAAAAGGGTAAACGATATACTTGCTGAGTCCGGGGTGCCAGAAGTCGGAGGGTTAATATCCAAGAGCCAAGGGTCAGGGGCAGGAGAGAGCAGCGTGGTGAGGTCCAAAGCAGAGTCCAGGAGTAGAGAGGTACATGTAGTAAAGCCGAGCCGAGATCAAACCACGGGAATCCAAACAGGCAGGGACAGGAACAGGGAGCTGGAAGAGAGAGCTTGGCAAAGTCACTGCACACAAGAGCCACACAGAAGCTATGCTGAGCGACAACGGAGAGGGCAGACTGGGGTTATAAAGGAATAGGGGCCAATGGTAGCAAGGGGTGGAGCGGAGGCTTGGCTGGGTGGTTGTAATGATAGGTCCAGGTAAGCAGGAAGAGAGGCAGGGGAGTGATACCTGGTAATAGCCTGCAGCCGATGAGGGGCGACGCCAGCAGCACGGGAGGGCAGGTAAGAGAATCGGGTGCGCGCGCCTTCTGTAAGGCTGCCGTGCGCGCGCCCCGATCGCGTGCATGCAGATGCGGCGTGCGCCGCAGAGGAGTGGCTCGGCGTTGAGGAGGTAAGCTGCTGAGAGAGCAGAGACACAGGGCAGGAGGCTACCGTGGGGCTAGAGGTGACGGGGACCCGCTGAGAGACGCGTGTCCCCCGATCCGTTACAACAGTGTACTGGACAATGCCAGAGGACAATTTTGCCTGGACAACCTCTCAGGACTTATGTGCATCAAGGATGCCAGTAGTGTCCCAGTGCCAGGGTGGGAGCTGGGTCACAAGGCACCCATTGAGCAGGGGAGGTGTGACGGTAATGGGGTGCCAAGCGAGTAATAAAGGGGTCACCCCAATTAGGCACCCCCTTCAACCATCTGGGAAGTGAGGGGTTAATCAAAAATGTACTTACAATACATATGTCCCCCCTGCTTCACAACCAAAATGAATGTCCCTTGGTTATCATGTTCCCACATTTAGAGGGATTTCATGTATTTTTATTCCCCTACCTCAGGTCAAACTGTGTTCTATTTGCTAGACGTGTGTATTGGTACAATTATTGGTGTTTGAACCTTTACAGTGTATGCACCAACTACATACACTTAGATCAGGTCGGGAGGGAAAGGGTTAATTGCATTTACATGTTTATGGCCCTTTGTTCCCTTTCCCGCCTTTTCAGTCTCCATTTTACAGTATCTCCATAGGTCGCCATTGGAGCCCCATGTAATCCTATGGAGATTCCACTGATTTGGGCCCGATACCTGAGAAGACCTGCAGGTGGCGCCCGAGAGGTGGAGCAGAGCTTTCCCATTGAAAGTGAATGGAGTAATGTGTTTCAATGGGGATTCCTCGAGTCCGACCTCCGGAGACGAGCTGGCAGCCAGCCAAACCGCAAACCTCGAAAGCGGATACAATGTCTTTGAAAGAGCTTTGATCACGTAATTGGCGTGGGAACTTGGTCACGGCCAAGTTCAAACTCATTAAAATTGGATCTCCGGTCCTAGGGCAGCTACCAGGTTAATTTTTTTTACCCCTAGCTCAAGGGGACCCCCTTACTCGACCCCAACAGGGTCCGACGGTCAATGACGGCGAGAAAGGGTCGCGCCGGTCATAAGGGTCCCACCATTGCCTGCAATGGCGGAGAAAAGCCGCGTGGCTTTTAAAACCTAAGTGTAAAACAGTGTAAAGTGTAAACCCAGATCTCCGTTTCTGTAGAGACTAGAAGGCTGTAATTTGGCCAGCATGTAGTCACTGCTCCGGCATGACTGCATGGCAATTTCCAGCCCTCTCCCCTCAATCGAACGGAGCAGGGTTAACTGTGAAAAGTGTGGGTTGCCCATTGACTCCAATAGTAGCGGAGGTACCATTGAATCCTATGGCAGCACCAGCCCATGCATTTCCTATGGCGACGCAGGCCCTATTGATTCCAAAGGAGGTAAAAGCCGCGAGATAAAAATGGCTAAGTTAAAAACTGTAAAAACCTGGAACCCATAACTCCAGTTCTGTAAGGACCCGAGGACTGGGATTTGGCCACCATGTAGTCATCATTCCGGCATGACTGCATGGCAATTCCCGACCCTCTCTGAGCAACAAAACGGAGTATGGTTAATTGTTTAATTTGGGTTTCTGCCATTGACTTCAATGGCAGAGAAATGCAACTTCTGTAAATGTGCATTTAAAGTCATTTATTGTAACTCCGGTTCGGTGGGTCCCAGCGAGCTGAAAATTGTCCACCGTAAGGAATCCTCTCCAGCATGAGGATCTAGCAATTTGTATCTCGCTCGGCCCAGCCGAATGGATTATTTTAATATATATATGATTGGGAAAATATACTGTATTTGGTGCCTAGTAAAAAGCCCGCGAAAGATACTGGCCCAGAAGTATGTTAATGTCCAAGGAGGTGCCCATATATCTACACCAGGGCCCCTGATCAAAGGCTCCCCCACCCTGACTGTATATGAGAGGGCGGGGAAGAGCAGGACTTGAGTAGTTCTATAGGTGTTATAAATCACACTTGCAGACAAAGGTTTTCCTGTCCAGATTCTCTTCTGGCAGACTCAGAGGCGCCACTTCTTTAGTGTGGGGTTAAGAAAATGAGACCCAAAGTAAGGAATTGTGGGCATGTATCAAAGTGCTTCCCACATTAGCTGGCAAAGGGTCATTTGGTGCATGTAATTGTTAACCAATACCTGACACCCAATGTTAAGGGATAGGGCTTAAATCCCATATAAACGAGTGTAAGGCTTATCCCAGGGTCTTCGTTTCAACATCTGAATGATACATGATTGCCTGATGAATTGCTAATCAGATCCAGATTACTTCATTGTCCCTTCCCACGTAATTGTTCATATTCTGTGTGTTATTTGTATATTCTGTGTGTTCACCTTTTTCAAGGAATAAACTTTCTTTATTATATTACGGTCGCATTCAATTCAACCCAGAGATTTTTGTGTTATATTATAACCCTGCACAAGCTACCGTGACAATGAGGTAAGAAGATTTGTGTACATATAGCACTAGTACTTCCCACTCTGCCCTTACATCCTGTGTTTATTGGCGCGATCCAGCCCCAGTTCTTACGCAGTGTAGCTACAACACTGCTATCCTGAAAATATATATTTCACCAACGGAACACACATCCTCCCTCCGCTCCCCATCTCCCTGATCCATACCAAGCTATAAGCTTATGATCACGCATCCCAGAGCGCAGGACGGAGCCTTTTTCACCTTCTGTCTTCAAGCCTGTCACGGGAGACCAGGGTAATTAACACCTTTTCCTACCGGGATCATCTAATTGAACAAGACCCAGCAATAAAATAAATTGTAATTTATTCCAGCATTTGACATACTGTACACACAAAGTAACACAATTTACACGGTTAACACACTTACAGGGAACGGAGCTAACAAAATAATTCTTCCTCAAAATGAAATTGTCACAAATGACCTCTGTAGGAGCACTTTCCAATGACCGGGAGGTACTCATGAAAGTCCTAGAACGCAATAGCAGCCGCGACCGCTACGTCCACAAAAAGCGGGACAAAATTTCTTCAGTCAAAATCTTTGAAGCCGGCTCGCGTCTATTCCTTACAGAGCATCTTTGAATTTGCCGCTGATGGTTTGGCGCTTGGAATCTGAGGTCCTGACTGGCTACAAGGTTTTTAAAGTTTTTAGAGTCCCATTCAGAAACCCCTACAACCAATCAGCGCATGAGAATTCTCCTGCTAGCCAATCACCATTTTGCCGGTATTCCGAAACCGATTTGGATTCTGCTAAGGGGCATGCGCCAACCTGGCACCTCTGCCTCTTAGCATACCGAGCCCACCCGCTGTCCAGGCTCCGCAGAGTCTGGGGAAGGGCAAATGGTTGCCGGATAGCCCTTTGCTAGCCCAGGATGGATGTACTCTGGTATAACTACAGTACTCCTCCTGTTCTAACACCTTGGCATCTCTGAGGCTTTCAACTCCAGGTCTCGAGAAGACTCAGTAGCGCCAAGCTTGGTAGCCATCTGGTCTCTCAGAACCACAGACTTGGAATCCCACAGCCGCACATATAATGTTACAAGCATTCATATTTATTAAACAGAACCTTTAATAAAATGCTCTTGCTTATGTGTCTGTGTGTTTTAACTGGTATAAGTCTTCTGGTCCGGTGTCAGGGATATAATAAGAATATGTGTTCCCTACTCTTACCAGCCTTATCCCTGGACAAAAGGTGTCACTTGCCTAAGCAAGCGAAAAAGACCCCTATATAACTAGCACTCAAGGACAGAACAATATAGTCAAATAAATTATAACTTTAATTAATGTATACGGTGGAAAGAAATGCTCTGAAATAAACACACAACGCTATTCTTTAATGAATAAAAATAGTATTAAATCCACATAATCAATTAAGGTAAACCAGCCTCCAAAATAATGGGAGTGGAAAATAGGAACTATAGTGGAACTACTGTGAGCTTGGCTGTCATCAGCCAGTAGCATCCACTTTTTCAGGCTATAATCAGCTTATTTACATCACCTGTCCTAGGGTGTTTATTATCTGGCCCCTTGAGCAAGAGACAGCTATTATATTATCTACTTGCAGTCGCTGTATATAGCCTGTGCTGGATATTGTTGAGTGACTTATTTTATTCAGGGATGACTGGGATGTGTGAGGCCTATATATATTTACCTATATATATTTAGCACACTCTATCCTCACATACTATATCGTCTGTGGATATACTAATTTATATACCACAAACCCTCCCCCCCCTGAGGCACTGTTTGCAATACCATCATTCATTGCATAGTGCCAGTGCCCTATAGCAATACCATCATTCATTGCATGGTGCCAGTGCCCTATAGCAATACCATCATTCATTGCATGGTGCCAGTGCCCTATAGCAATACCATCATTCATTGCATAGTGCCAGTGCCCTATAGCAATACCATCATTCATTGCATAGTGCCAGTGCCCTATAGCAATACCATCATTCATTGCATGCTGCCAGTGCCCTATAGCAATACCATCATTCATTGCATAGTGCCAGTGCCCTATAGCAATACCATCATTCATTGCATAGTGCCAGTGCCCTATAGCAATACCATCATTCATTGCATAGTGCCAGTGCCCTATAGCAATACCATCATTCATTGCATAGTGCCAGTGCCCTATAGCAATACCATCATTCATTGCATGGTGCCAGTGCCCTATAGCAATACCATCATTCATTGCATAGTGCCAGTGCCCTATAGCAATACCATCATTCATTGCATGGTGCCAGTGCCCTATAGCAATACCATCATTCATTGCATAGTGCCAGTGCCCTATAGCAATACCATCATTCATTGCATGGTGCCAGTGCCCTATAGTTCCTATTTTCCACTCCCATTATTTTGGAGGCGGTTTATCTTAATTGATTATGTGGATTTAATACTATTTTTATTCATTAAAGAATAGCGCTGTGTGTTTATTTCAGAGCATTTCTTTCCACCGTATACATTAATTAAAGTTATAATTTATTTGACTATATTGTTCTGTCCTTGAGTGCAAGTTATATAGGGGTCTTTTTCGCTTGCTTAGGTAAGAGACACCTTTTGTCCAGTTTCTCTTACCCCTGGCACCCGTATTAACAGAGATTGTAGCAAGAGCTATCCTCCCTCCCCTTCCCCCTTGACAATCAGCCTTATCCCTGGCACACTGTAAAATCCTGACTTCAACTGTACCCACACAATAACAACGCTTGCAGCTTTTCCCCCTGGACCCTTTTACCAGGGTCAGGGTGACTTGGGCATGGTCTGGGTATCCCACATTATGCTAGGGACCCCGGGACCATTCTGGGGATACCTTGATCCCCCATGCCCTCTTTCCTTTCCAGTTTGTGCTGAAGCAGGGAACCCTGGCGGTGAGTCGCAAGAACGTTTCCAGGGTAGGATTTTGCCGGAGCGCTGTGTTTCAATGTGCCCGAGAATCTTACCTGATTCCCGGGTACATCTTTGGGGTATCCCATAACTCGGGGACCCCGCTACATAGCAACAATCTGATTGAAGTTTCCCTGCAAAACCCCACCCTCAAACTCACAGCCTCACAAGCTCCGCTGCCCAGCACCCCTGGAAAGGCAAGACACAGAAAATACTGAATTGTCACATAATTTATACACAGTCTCAGTGATGCATGCACGACAGTTGGGTCCAAGAGCTGACATGCTACGACCTTTACAAATGGATCAGGGGTAACCAAGTGGGCTCCACCTTTATTATTGAGCCTGGTTACCCCCTCACCGTCACAATGCCATCTTCCTGAATGTGGTCAACCCCAGGGACAATCCGGCCACCTGAGAATGAGGACTAATGCTGTTCGGTATGTTCCATATTTGGGGGTTGAGGCCTTACTTGTCATGCCGGCCTCATTTGCATGTTGGCAAGTACATTTATCACGAGCCGGGTATATTGTTCAGGCTTTCATAGTATGGTTAAACCCACCAACACAAGTGCCACTACACATCTTCCTGAACACAGCAGTAGTCTGTTCTATACAAAGTTAAGTGTGTGCCTCAATCCCTTCACATTTTATATATCAAAATGTATGTATATTTATTTGTGGGTTTGGCTGGGATTAATACAGTATATACCCCAAAGTCATTTGAAAGCTCATTCATAACATACTGTTTTGCTAATACATTGAACTGGTTTATCTCTAATATATATGTATGTACATTACAATCAACTCTTAATTTGTACTGATAAGGTGTAGAAGGTGCGCTCAAGATTAAATTGTGATATGTGACAATGTTATAAAATGATTAATGGGTTAAACAAATAACTTAATTGCAAGGAGCAAGTGCTCTAAACTAAAAGATGCAGCTAGTACATAAATGTTAGCTCAAGAACATCACGGTAGACATGGTAACGGAATATACCAGCGCAAACTTTAAAAAAAAAGATACTTTAGTATGATATAAAATAAACACATAATAAAACTGCGCATAGGCAAGTGCTACAAGGGGAAATGGCCGTGATACATTGTTACCAGACTCCCACAGACATTGTAAGGATTCTGCCGATCTGCGCCAGGTTTTGCTGCAGTTCAGGTTTTCCAGGTTGCCCGCCCTTTGTCCTCAGTTCGGCCATTTTGGTTACTGGCAGCCTGCTATATAAGGCCGCAGTTCCCAGTGGGAGTTGCCGAACACAGTTCTAAGTTTTGCAGCTCGCTGTCACACCTTTCTCTGTTCCCTGTTTGGATTCCTTTGTTGCTGACCCTGGACCATGACCCTGACCTCACTGCTTTCTGCCTGCCCTGACCTGTTGTCCCCTGGACTCTGCACCACTGCTGCCAGCCCTGACCTCTGCCTGCTTACCGACTACGGATACTCTTACAGGACTCTGTCCCTGGGCTCTGGTCGGTTATACTGCATCCCTACCCCAGCCCTGCGGGTCTGCTTCCTGATTGGAGACGAGCCCCGTCACAGACATCACGAGATGGATTAAGTTTTCTGGAGAAGAACGCCAAGCTTTAGCGCACGATTCTATGTCCACACATATATGGATGGTATAGCCGGTAAAGAAGGCACCCGCTCCCGGCTGAGTATTATGAACAGTCCCGTTAAAGATGGAGGAAAGAGGCGCTTGTCCAGCCTCCCATGACCGCACTCGTGATCACTCCGACAGCGCGCTAGATGAAGATCAACTCCGGTAGGGAATGCACCCGCTCCCGGTCCTCCGCAGTGAGCGCTACATGTCTCCGTCAGCTGAGCATGGATGGGTGTGGACAAAATCGCCTGCACTGCCACCACAGCTGAGATAGAGTAGAATAGCTGAAAAGCAGCAGCGTTGCTTAGACAGCCGGCAGCCAAAAAGGCAATTGATACCGGATAGCTAACCAGCTATAATAAAGCAATAGAAATGTAGCTTAGAAAATGATTAAGATGACCAATAAGGAATAGAAAATAGCACACAATCTATTCCAACGCATTTTGTAGCTGTTGCTACTTCATCAGGGAGCTGAAGAGCTACAAAACGCACTGGAGTAGATATCTGTGCTATTTTCTATTCCTTATTGGTCATCTTGATAATTTTCTAAGCTACATTTCTATCACTTTATTATAGCTGGTTAGCTATATCAGATATCAATTGCCTTTTTGGCTGCCGGCTGTCCAAGCAACGCTGCTGCCTTGAGCTATTCCATCTCAGCTGTGGCGGCAGTGCAGGCGATTTTGTCCCCACCCATCCATGCTCAGACAA
Source organism: Ascaphus truei (assembly GCF_040206685.1). Classification (NCBI taxonomy): domain Eukaryota; kingdom Metazoa; phylum Chordata; class Amphibia; order Anura; family Ascaphidae; genus Ascaphus; species Ascaphus truei. The sequence continues at coordinate 16,415,869 of NC_134489.1, forward strand.
CGGAGACATGTAGAGCTCACTGCGGAGGACAGGGAGCAGGTGCATACTTACTGGAGCTGATTTCATCTGCCACACTGTGAGTGTCTCTCCCAAAGGAGTCATGTGAGGCTGGACTTGCGCCTCTTTCCTACAAATTTAACGGGACTGTTCATAATACTCAGCTATACCATCATATATGTGTGGACATATAATCCTCCACTAAAGCTTGGCGCTCTTCTCCAGAAACCTTAATCCATCTGGTGGTATCTATGGGAGTCTGGTAACAATGTATCACAGCAATTTCCACTTGTAGCACTTGCCTATGCGCTGTTTTATTATGTGTTTATTTTATATCATACTAAAGTATCTTTTTTGACGTTTGCGCTGGTATATTTCTTACTTTGTATTGTATACTTTATTTCTGTAAAGTACTTTGGAAAAAACATCATATAAATAATTTTAAAATAGCATACATTTCACTACTGTATTTTTAGAATGTGTGTTGGATTGTAGAATCATTGTCAATATTTATAATATAGTAATTTGTATACAGTAAACAAGATATATTAACAACTATTCTGTAATATAGTATTTATTTGTGTACTGCATATAAAGCACAATACAAATTATTTGAATATAGTGTGCATTTGTATACTATAGTTTGATAAGCAAAACAAGAAAAAACACAAAAGCGCACCAAGATGAGAGATAGATAATGTATTAGCAACAAATAATAAAATTAGTAACTTACATATAAAATTTCTTTAATAATCCCCGATTCTGGTGTCTATCACAGGAGTAGGGCATCACATAGGAAGTATGAAGGGTAATCTCAGTTCTGAGAGATCAGACCCGCGCGCTGGGGCTGTCTCTGTTCACTCTCCTGTCCTCCACGTGTGGTAGCGTGGTGCAGAGTGTAGCACACATGTGCAGGAACCGGGGCCTTCAATAGGTGTCCTTAGGATGCCTGTCCGTTTTTGATAGCATAGAAACGATCGGAAATAAGCAGGAACGGTACACTTGAGTGTGTGCTGGTGGTGGGTAGTAAAACCGCCAGCCACTGCGACTGTTGTGGCTGGCGGTTTTACTACCCACCACCAGCACACACTCAAGTGTACCGTTCCTGCTTATTTCCGATCGTTTCTATGCTATCAAAAACGGACAGGCATCCTAAGGACACCTATTGAAGGCCCCGGTTCCTGCACATGTGTGCTACACTCTGCACCACGCTACCACACGTGGAGGACAGGAGAGTGAACAGAGACAGCCCCAGCGCGCGGGTCTGATCTCTCAGAACTGAGATTACCCTTCATACTTCCTATGTGATGCCCTACTCCTGTGATAGACACCAGAATCGGGGATTATTAAAGAAATTTTATATGTAAGTTACTAATTTTATTATTTGTTGCTAATACATTATCTATCTCTCATCTTGGTGCGCTTTTGTGTTTTTTCTTGTTTTGCTGATATTGGTATCACCATCGGGGTTCCGGTGGAGACCACATTTGGAGGTGGGGGAGACACCTCATAAACACAGAAGCAGCAAGAGAACTGAGAGGGACCAACACTCCAAGTTTAAAGAGCCAGAGCGCGGACTGAACTTTTCATATAGTTTGATAAGGCACATTTAATAAAATCACCATATAAATAATTATAATACAGAATTAATTGGTATACTTTGCACAGAGCGCCACACAAATAACTATAATACAGTAATCATTTGTATACTGTCTTTTTGGGAAGCACTTTGAGGGGTGGAAAGCATTATATAAATCAGCTCTAGTCCTCAACGGCCACCAACAGGTCAGGTTTTTAGGATATCCCTGCTTCAGCAAAGGTAGCTCTATCACAATGATTGAGCCACTGATTGAGGCACCTGTGCTGAAGCAGGGATGTCCTTAATTAAAACCTGACCAGTTGGGGTCCTTGAGGACTGGAGTTGGCCACCCCCGATATAAATAATTATAATTTTACAAGTCAAATATAATCTAGGTTACAATACCTTGTCCATTTTAATGAGGAATGTGTCAATGTAATGCCTAGGGCTGCTTGGGTCCAGCGTCCGTCTGCTCATCTCCACTCTCTTTTCTATTATTGCTAAGAGGATCTCTAAGTTACGGAATATTTGGTGATGTTTACCGGGAAGATGCTTCATGAGACCTGGGAGAATTTCATACATCTATAAAGAATAACATGGAAATACAGGGTCAAGCTTCTAAAGTACAACAACTGCACATCGCTGTGCTATGTATCTGCTTCTCATAGGAACCTTCATTAAAGGATCAGGTGACTAATGGCGCAATTCCTCCCAGGACCGATATGGAGCAATGGCAGTGACATGTGTAGTCATGTCTGGTTTGGGCTACCCTCCCTGACACATAAGCCCTGGTAAAGGCCACCAACAGAAATCATGGGGCCCAGGACAAATGAAAGGAGCGCACCTACCTCGGAGAAAAAACTTTTTTTAGCGTGCAACTTTTACTTAATTGTTTTCTTGTTATTGTTAATACGAAAAAAAACATTACAATGCAATCTGTTTATTTTAATATTTTCAACAAATGACAAAGATACCCAATGCAACATCCATGTGACAAAATGCCTGGGGGGATTCAGTATGGGCCTGGGGGGGGGGGAAGGAGAGGTTAAATATGGGCCTGGGGGCTACATTTACACACATATACTGTTCTATATATATATACATACAATACATACAATACATATAACACCCACCCAAATACTGTACATGTAGCCCTGGGTAGTTTTGGGGCTATAGTTCATTCTCCTTCTGTGCAGTAATCCCTGGTAAAGGCAGGTTTGACAGGAGTAATCATGGGTTTTCCCCACACACACATGCAGTGAGGCAGTGAAGATAGTGTCATCAGGCTCTGTGTCCAATTGCAGTGACACAGGGGTGGTGCCTATTGGAACTACTTATTGCACAGCACTTCCTGAATTTAGCAGTTCCTCTCCCCGTTGAGAGAGGATAGTCTATCCCAGCAAGCTGCCAGGACTCTGGCAGGCTTTGTGGCCCTCCCTCTGGGAGAGGTAGGAGACTATTCCTTTTACTCCACCAGGACAGTTTCTAGTGCCCTGACTAGGAGTGATTGTCCAGGGACTTCCTTTGGGTGAAAACCCTATGATGTGTGGCTGAGTGACCTGGCTGCAAGATGGGCAGTCTGCCGGGTGGAGAAATAAAGTATATCCTTGATATAGAAACCTTCTTGCCTGAGCCTGGAATCATTTAGGGAGAAGTTGCACAGAGAAGTTCTCCTTCAGAGATTCCTCCCTACCATTCTGGGGATCTGTTGGAGATGGAGGCGCTGTACCAGTGAGTATTACTCAGCTCTACCTCAAAAGCCTGTCCTGATATCCCCATACCACCACAGGAGACACAGGGCCCCCTGTTGCCAGCAGGTTTGCACCATATTAGACACAGTAACCAGGACACCATTTCCCCTAGGGTACCCGACATGAAATTGGGGGGGAGAAACAGGGTAACATACATATAAAAAAGACCACAATGCATCTAAAAAAATACCCCAATGCATTTTAAAAAGACCCCAATACCCAAATACATCTTAAAAAGAGAACAATCCATTAAAAAAAATACATATAAAAAAACAATCCACCCATTACATATAAAAATTACGCCAACCAATATAAAAATACCCCCAATCCCCCAATACATATAAAAATACCCCCAGGCCATTTAAAAATACCCCAAGCCCCTCAATACATATACACCATAACCCCAAGCCTCCCAATACATATCAAAAATACCCCCAAGCCCCCAATACATATAAAAAATCCCCCAAACCCCACAATATATATAAAAATACCCCCAAACCCTCCCAAATACATATAAATATACAGGCCTGACAGACCCCCCTGTTGCTGGAGACCCCCCCCCCCCCCCCACTCCTGGAGCCTGCAAGAGATTGAGGCGCTGAACCACCGAGAGAAGAGATAAACATCACCCCAAAAGCCTGTCCTGTCTTCCCCATACCACAGGCGGAAAGCTCAGCATCCTGTGAATCAGCAGGTAATCAGCACTACACACTGGGTAACAGATGAATCTCCCAGAGGGTGGGGGAAAACCTGTTACACGTTTAGACTGTCAAATTCTTTACAGAAGGTTGTTTTCCCTTCGGCTACGTGGGACTGCATCTAGAACATACACTGGCGACACAGTTTATTACACTGCGGCCAGATCCGCAAGCCGGGAGATTTCCCGGCTTGCTAGTGGCCGCCCCTCGGCGTGCCGCGCGTCATAGACGCGCGGTCACGCGTCTTCGGGAGCGTGCGCCCCCTGCACGCGCGTCCAGGGGCTCCCCGAGGGAGCCCTGGTGTCCCACGATCGCGGGACAGCGGCAGGGGGTTCCGGGGGACCCGGCGGACCTGGCAGCGGTAGGGAGAGCGCCCCGATCGGAGGGCGCTCTTCCGCTGCTTCGGCGCGCGCCCGTCACTCTCGGGCGCGCGCCAGGCTACTGCTGCGGCACAGAACGGGCAAATGCTCGAATAAACTGTGCCGCAGCAGTACTGTATCTATGTATTGTCTTCCTTTAAAAAGATCCAATTCCTTCCTCAAGGAAAATGTTCACTTATTTTCATATTCTGAAGAAATTAATTTAATTCTTTTTTTCTAGAATTATAGTATAGATACAGTGGGTACATTTAAGAAATAATTGTCAAAGTAATTAACACATGGAGTATTGATCCAGGGAGATATCTGATTAATCAGGATGAAACATTTGCAGAGTATTGAGGCAGGGAGACTTTTGATTGATCAGGATAAAACATATGCAGCATATTGATCCAGAAATGTGATTAATCAGGGTACCACATAGTGTGGCACACGGCTCCCTTTATGTAGCGCTGCCGCTTGCCCAGGCTCTTCACGACACCGTCTTCTAGGGTTAAATTTGTATAAAAGGGGGACAAACACGTTTTTCCACACATGGGGCACTCAGCCCTCAACCTTCAGCGGCTTATTCTTCCATTAGTGACACTACACATTTCAAACACCGTCACTTTAAGAAACAAACAAAATCATAATACCAAATATCTACTCCTGTCAGGAGTCTAAATCACATGCATGTCCCTATCTGCAATGTTGGCTGGGTAAGCCAGTTACTAACTTTAAATAACACACAGATATATATATTGAGTCAGTAACTGTCAGATGGGGACAGCGTCCACATAGATCCTCAGATGCCCGTGGGGGGCCCGTCTACCCCGAACTGGATACTGGGGAGCAGCAGTTTCCTCCCAGCCTCCAGGCTCTAAGAGAGAGACTGAAGCAGCCAAACTAACTGCAATATGTTCCTCGTCCTCAATTAGGAGAGCAGGTGTGTGAAACCCAGAACCACTGTGAGTCCCCGCTGGCGCTGAGCATGCTCATGCTTGGAGAGCGCCCCAAGAATGAGCGCCGGGTGTCCTGGCATTTGCGCGCACGTGCACGGGGGAGGGGCATTGAGCGCGCTTGAAATTATAATGGTTTTTTTTTACCTAAGCGCCGAGCGCGGGTGAGCGTGTGTGCCCGCGCATGAGCGCTGTGCGCACCGCGTGAGTGGGGACTTACATATATCTATATATGTAAGTAACCGCCGCAGGCGCCGCCCGCTCAGCGCCAGCGGGGACTCAGCCTAAACTCTGGCCTGGAGTTTCCATCCCGCATTCTCAGCAAATGTGAAACTGTGGGATGGATCCCTTTTTTGCACTTTCTGCCTTAAATCGGACAGACAGCTGCCTAATATTCTGGGACTATGTCACAACAGACAGAGCATTGATTGTTTTATTTCTTTATATTCCTCTGAATTAGAATTTAACGTAACTTGAACTTGATGGTCATGGATGTTTTGTCAATCTAGTTACTATGTTATTACTGTATGTTACTTTCACAGTTTATCACTATCACAGTATACATATCTCATCACCATTAAAAACTGTGATTAACAAAATTTTTACATTTGAGGTACGTTTTCTGTTGGTTAATTGCCAACATGGAAATATATATAGTACATTACAATTCTGCCCCCACAAAATAGCACTTACCTGCCCCCAGGCAGAGCTTATGAGCTCAAATGACTCATGAATCACATGTACCATAGACAGTAGCTCCTTGTTGTCATATTCAAAGCGGTCACCGAACATGATAGAGCTCATGATGTTACATGAGGCAAGGCTGAGATGAACACTTGGGTTGAACATTGTCCCTGAAAGAGATGTAGAGGATTGGTCCAATACCAGTGCTTCAAAAAGCTATGTTTAAAAGTAGCTATATTTTTATCATGTATATTGCTGTGTTCATGATGTAGGCATAACAAGATCCTCCATAACTCAAAGTTATAAATAATCCAAAACATGAGTATACAGTATAAACAGGGTTGTATAATGAAAGTTGGACGATGCTCAAGTGTTAAGCTTGTATCCTGGCTGGCTCATTACTGAAAAGGTAAATGTTATACTCACATTTCATACTAGTAATTAATTTGCGCTTGTTTAACCCCACCAGTCAAGACTGAAAAGGTGAACCGCTAGTGAGCGATCCCACGTGACAAGTACACGCACCCCACAGATACGTATTTAGAGCTGTCTCCAAGATAATACAATAGCAAAATCATTACACAATCCAATAATCATTTAAATTGCGTGTCAAATGGTACTCACGGGATCTCTGTCGCTGGAGGTATCGTTGGCGTGCTCCTGCCACGTGGGTAAGTATGATGAAACAGGAAAAAATGGCGGTGTACAGCAGTTAGTAAGGGCTGGAGAGCAAAAAATACCTAGATAAAGCTCTTTATTGGCAAAAGTCCATATAAAAAATGAAGGGAGTGAAACTCTAACATGTTTTGGGCCTCTGTTAGTGCTAAGTCAAAGAGTCTTTTGACAAAGCACTAAGGGAGGCGTGAAACACGTTAGTTTCACTCCCTTTATTTTTTCATATGGATTTCTGCCAATAAAGACCTTTTTCTAGATATTTTTTTCTCTCCAGCCCTTACTAACTGCTGTGCACCCCCATTTTTTCCAGTTTAATCATTGTCCCTGGAACACAGAGTGATAATGAAACTTTTTGCCATACTGTAGATATCAAGCTTCGCAATTAGAGCAAATTTGCATTATTTAGTCTTCTTTAAAGGGGTACTTCCTCTCAGGGCCAAGGTGTACTAATGGTAGAGACTTGTTTAAGGGATAACATCTGGGTGATTGATGACCCTGTTTTCCAAAATCTGACACCTAAGTATTTTAAAATAATTTCTATAATTACTTTGTAAATATGGTGAGCTAAGATATTGGTGGGGTTTGATTCCCTCTGGTTGCTTTCATCTGTCTGATGTCCCTGTGTCTACAACAAGAGTTTACACAAACACAAAGCCCCCCACTTTTAAAAGATTTATTTCATAAAGCGCTTTTCTCCCAATGGGACTCAAAGCGCTTCACAATGACAGTGCAGTGCGCAGTGTATTGATGCAGCACATAGGATTTTTACAGACACAGTCCCTGACCAGATAAGCTTACAATCTATTTTTGTCACGTTACCCCTATCTTTATAGGCTCTCTGATAAGGATAGGGTGGGATAAGGGTAAAGAAAACACATGGTTGACAAATACTTTCGCATTAGTGGTCTTGTAGAAATGCAATTTGTAATTCATTTCCATAACAAGATTAAATGAGTCAGATCTTTGCTATTGGCATTTGTTTAAGAAAGCCAGCTAGACAAACACATTCTTTACAAAAGGTTGCCTTCTGGTCGGCTGTATGGATTGCACTTCTAAAGCTATTAATGCTATTTGAGATCAAAGGCTCCAGTGGCAGCACGTACTAGAACAGTCCTCCAGTCCTCAAGAACCCCCAACTGGTTGGGTTTAAAGGATATCCGAGCTTCAGCACAGGTGGCTTAAACTGAGCCACTGATTGAGCTTCCTGTGCTGAAGCTGAGATATCCTTAAAACCTAAACGGTTGTCTACAACCCACTCTCAAGCCAGAGATATCTTGCCCTCGATCTCACAATCTTTGAGGTTTTGGACGGAGGTCCATCTGAGATTCAGTCTATCCACCTCTAAATCCACAATGAGCCCACCGTGGGGTAACCCCGAGTTTCTCCCAGGTTTCCCAGATAAAGAATTCTCCTAGTGGAAGAAGGCGGGAGTGGAAAGAATTCTCGATATACTCAGCGACAACAAACCAACTCTTTTTGAATAATTACATTTGGAAAATGGTATTCCGAATAGTGAATTTTTTCATTATTACAACTAAGGGCCTATAGCTATAGTAGATCTCCTTTCCCTCCTCTCACGCAGTTCTAAACTCTGTGCATGGGTCGATCAGGCCAAGGAAAATGTATTTCTCAATTATATACTAGTTTCCCCAGGGAACAATAATGTGGACTTAAATATATGGTCCAATGAGAGTTGGACCTCAATGAGGTTCTGGATGCGGAGACTTGGGAATAGATTTGGGAAGCTACCTCTAAATGTTCTATATGCACCACAATAAATACAATTCTTATAAAGTTCTTATGAGGTGGTATTTAATACTCCTGAATATTTTTAGCTTTGTTCCGGGTTTGTTTCGGGTTACTCCCCCCCCCCCCTTCCCACCACCAGTTGTCCAAATGGTTGCAGAGAAACTGCTTCATTTTTACATATGTGGTGGTCCAGTCTGAAGGTTAAGGTTCTATGGCCGAGGATCAGAGACTGATTCCAAGGAATTCTACAAATTACTGGTACAATCACATTAGATCCTTGGCTATTTTTGCTGAATAGACATCTCCCAGACTTGTTCTGAGCCAAAAACAAACTTATTACAAATATAGCTATCGCCACGAGAATTGAGATGACAGCACTTTGGAAACAGAAAGCTCTCCATACACTTTCCAATAAGAAATAAGGTCTGGTATTTATGTAACATGGAAAAACTAACCTGTCTGGTAAACGACCAGTGCTCTCTAATAAAGCTCCAGAAGGTCTGGGAATGTTGGTTTTCCTCTATAGTCATTCCGGGTCTTAATTCACGGACTTCATTTATTTGAATCCGCTTGGCTCCCACCCAGACCACCCCAGGGTTAAAGCTGCAGATCACCCCAGGGTTAAAGCCGTTGGTTACTTCATAAGATATTTGTCCATTTGGGTTGGTGATGTTCTGTAGAAACTGGTGACACCCCCCCCCCCGCCACCTTTATTGTATTGTATTTTTTTATTTATATAACTTTGTTTTTTTGATTTGTCATATATGTTAAACATGTATATTCTGCTTTCTTATTTGTAATTGTTTTTGTTTAAAAATACAATAAACATTGAGTATAAAAAATAAAAAATAAACTGTTGGGGGTCTTGAGGACTGGTGTTGAGCACCCCTTTTCTGTAGGTTCATTTTGCATAAGACGGTCCATGCTGGAAGATAACTTACAGCCCATTCATTTGAATCGGCTGTAAAGGACCATATATACTACTGTAAGTGGTCTTATAGAAAAGCACTACTTAGAAAATATGGCCCACTATGAATCAAAGTCTTTGTATATGCGACGCAATGCCAGCTCTAATTATTACCCATTTATCTTAGAAACAGACTAGTTTTGTCACGAGAACTGAAGCTACAGTATATTTTTACATTGATATTTAATATTGAATAAGGCGAAAACTCCAGATTTGTATTGCTACTAACAGTGTTCTTTTGGGGAGATACTAGACTTGATTGGGTCCCTTTGTGTCTACAAAAATTCTACATGCAGTGTTTTATTATTTGCAACAAATATATATTTTAATTATGTTAGGTGACAACACCGCTATTGAGGTTTGGGATATCCCCCTCATCATTTATTGTTGCAATATTATTGAAAGCCAAACCAGTGTAAGAGAATAATTTTTACATAATGTACAACAATATAGTTCTTCATAGATTAAATGATAGTGTACAGAGCTTTCCAAACACAGAGATTTCTTCTTCAAGTGTAGAAAAAACATTGAGATTTGGAAAGCTCTGTGTGCTATAACATAGAACGCTAATGTTGGTCCAGTAAAAAAATATCACAACTGGAAATAAATCTACAGTTCTTCCGGTCCAATACTACTGACTTTGAATTATGTACATAGGATGAATAAGTTTGGGTTCTACAAAGTTACAATATACAGTATTTTTAAGGGATTTCATTGAGTCACTATACAGATGTGAAGGGTTCCAC